>NW_027279806.1:5000-20000 GCF_046629955.1 Centroberyx affinis
GGAACATGGAGGAAGAACATGGAGGAGGAACATGGAGGAGGAACATGGAGGAAGAACATGGAGGAAGAACATGGAGGAGGAACATGGAGGAAGAACATGGAGGAGGAACATGGAGGAAGAACATGGAGGAGGAACATGGAGGAAGAACATGGAGGAGGAACATGGAGGAAGAACATGGAGGAGGAACATGGAGGAGGAACATGGAGGAGGAACATGGAGGAAGAACATGGAGGATGAATCAGGATTCAAACTGTCAGAAGAAGATCTCCTGATCCCCAGAGAAGATCTCCTGATCCTCAGAGAAGATCTCCTAATCCCCAGAGAAGATCTCCTGATCCCCAGAGAAGCTCTCCTGATCCTCAGAGAAGATCTCCTGATCCTCAGAGAAGATCTCCTGATCCCCAGAGAAGATCTCCTGATCCCCAGAGAAGATCTCCTGATCTTCAGAGAAGATCTCCTGATCTCTGAGTTGACTGACAGAATCTGGTCTCATCACAGATGGAGCTCAGCCTGCTCTGTCGGTGCAGAAGGTTTTAACATGAAGCTAAAGTCTGTGAGGAGAAGAGCTCAGTCAGCTCCACCTCACACCTGCTGCTCAGGTGTGTTCAGGAGGCGGAGCCTGATTGGACGTTCACATCACTCAGGTGAAAACACGACGACTGACTTTAGAAACAGTGAAGAAGAAACATGATCGCTCACATGAAGCTTCTGAAGGAGATCCAGATCTTCTCAGTGGTGTGTGTGTGTGTGTGTGTGTGTGTGTGTGTGTGTGTGTGTGTGTGTGTGTGTGTGTGTGATTTTGTGTAATTTTAAAATGAAATTGAGATTATGGGTGGTTTAGTTGTTGTCATGGTAACATCATATCAAATGACTGCTGGATGCTAATTATCAATACAGTTATTGGCTGGTTGGTTACCATGGAAACCACAGAAGGTCACATCCAGCTGTGTGTTACAAGTCCGTACAACACGCATCTTAAACACACACACACACACACACACACACACACACACACACACACACACACACACTTTCTCCATCACACACCCTCTTCAGCAGCCACTCAGACACTCCTGCCAGCTCCAGATGCATTGTGGGTACCAGGGGGATAATTCAGTTCAAGTGCTTCTGTCTGCCACTGGAGAGAGCAGGACACACACACACACACACACATACACACACACACACACACACACACACACACACACACACACACACACACACACACACACACACACACAGTTCTCCCTCCAGAAAAGAGGGTCTAATTGATGGACCTGGCAACCCAACACAATTCATCTGTTACAGCCCAATTTAGGAAGGGGGTTTCACTGATGACCTGGCAACCCGACAGGACATTTAGGATCAGCCTGACCTGATGAAGGTCTTGTTAGGTATTGTTATTATTATTATTATTATTATTATTATTATTATTATTATTATTATTATTATTATTATTATTATGTTTTGGATGAAAACTTTCAAGTTTTCCCATCAGGCCTCAGTGTTTCAGAAAAAAAACATAAAAATAACTTTATCAGTCTGATAATTGATAGTTTACAGTTATCATTAGTTTAGTTATTATATTGTCATGTGCTTCTAGTTATTGTTGGTTCATATTTATTAGTTAATAGCTATCATTAGTTTGTAGTTAATAGTTCATACTTAGCAGGTTATATTTATTAGTTTATTGCTGTGGATTCATTCATCAGTCAATAAAAAAAAGATTCACAAGGAGGAAGATAGTTCAATTGCAGGTAGAAGAAGAAAATCTCTGCAGGAATAGTCAGGACCAGGACCAGGACCAGGACCAGGACCAGGACCAGGACCAGGACCAGGTCCAGGTCCTTGTTGTTTTCAGCGACTTGACAGCTGAGCAAATCTCATCGAAGGACAGAGTAGCATCGAGTCTCTGGATGGACAGTGATGTCAGCTGGATTTGGCGGGTTCAGGAGGTCCTCAAAGTGTCTGACCCACCTTTGGACTAATTTGGTCTGATGATGGCCCCAGAAGTCCATCTATAAACTGTCCTCTGTCCATATATAAACTGTCCTCTGTTTATATATAAACTGTCCTCTCTGTTCATATATAAACTGTCCTCTCTGTTCATATATAAACTGTCCTCTCTGTTCATATATAAACTGTCCTCTCTGTTCATATATAAACTGTCCTCTCTGTTTATATATAAACTGTCCTCTCTGTTCATATATAAAGTGTCCTCTGTTTATATATAAACTGTCCTCTGTCCATATATAAACTGTCCTCTGTTTATATATAAACTGTCCTCTCTGTTCATATATAAACTGTCCTCTCTGTTCATATATAAACTGTCCTCTCTGTTCATATATAAACTGTCCTCTCTGTTTATATATAAACTGTCCTCTCTGTTTATATATAAAGTGTCCTCTGTTCATATATAAACTGTCCTCTCTGTTCATATATAAACTGTCCTCTGTCCATATATAAACTGTCCTCTCTGTTCATATATCACCTGTCCTCTGTCCTTATATAAACTGTCCTCTCTGTTCATATATAAAGTGTCCTCTGTTTATATATAAACTGTTCTCTGTTTATATATAAACTGTCCTCTCTGTTCATATATAAAGTGTCCTCTGTTTATATATAAACTGTTCTCTGTTTATATATAAACTGTTCCCTCTGTTCATATATAAACTGTCCTCTCTGTCCATATATAAACTGTCCTCTCTGTTCATATATAAACTGTCCTCTCTGTTCATATATAAACTGTTCTCTGTTTATATATAAACTGTCCTCTCTGTTCATATATAAAGTGTCCTCTGTTCATATATAAAGTGTCCTCTGTTTATATATAAAGTGTCCTCTGTTCATATATAAACTGTTCTCTGTTTATATATAAACTGTCCTCTCTGTCCATATATAAACTGTCCTCTCTGTTCATATATAAACTGTCCTCTGTCCATATATAAACTGTCCTCTCTGTTCATATATAAACTGTGCTCTCTGTTCATATATAAACTGTCCTCTCTGTTCATATATAAACTGTCCTCTCTGTTCATATATAAACTGTCCTCTCTGTTTATATATAAACTGTCCTCTCTGTTTATATATAAACTGTCCTTTGTCCATATATAAACTGTCCTCTCTGTTCATATATAAACTGTCCTCTCTGTTTACATATAAACTGTCCTCTCTCCATATATAAACTGTCCTCTCTGTTTATATATAAACTGTCCTCTCTGTTTATATATAAACTGTCCTTTGTCCATATATAAACTGTCTCTGTCCATATATAAACTGTCCTCTCTGTTTACATATAAACTGTCCTCTCTCCATATATAAACTGTCCTCTGTCCATATATAAACTGTCCTCTGTTTATATATAAACTGTCCTCTCTGTTCATATATAAACTGTCCTCTGTCCATATATAAACTGTCCTCTGTCCATATATAAACTGTCCTCTGTCCATATATAAACTGTCCTCTCTTTTCATATATAAACTGTCCTCTCTGTTCATATATAAACTGTTCTCAGTTTATATATAAACTGTCCTCTCTTTTTATATATAAACTGTCCTCTCTGTTCATATATAAACTGTCCTCTGTCCATATATAAACTGTCCTCTCTGTTCATATATAAACTGTACTCTCTGTTCATATATAAACTGTTCTCTGTTTATATATAAACTGTACTCTCTGTTCATATATAAACTGTTCTCTGTTTATATATAAACTGTCCTCTGTCCATATATAAACTGTCCTCTGTCCATATATAAACTGTCCTCTCTGTCCATATATAAAGTGTCCTCTGTTCATATATAAAGTGTCCTCTGTTTATATATAAAGTGTCCTCTGTTCATATATAAACTGTTCTCTGTTTATATATAAACTGTCCTCTGTTTATATATAAACTGTCCTCTGTTCATATATAAACTGTCCTCTCTGTTCATATATAAACTGTTCCCTATTTATATATAAACTGTCCTCTCTGTTCATATATAAACTGTTCTCTGTTTATATATAAACTGTACTCTCTGTTTATATATAAACTGTCCTCTTTTTATATATAAACTGTCCTCTCTGTCCATATATAAACTGTCCTCTCTCTTTATATATCAACTCTCCTCTCTGTTTATATATAAACTGTCCTCTCTGTTTATATATAAACTGTCCTCTCTGTTTATATATAAACTGTCCTCTCTGTCCATATATAAACTGTCCTCTCTGTTTATATATAAACTGTCCTCTCTGTCCATATATAAACTGTCCTCTCTGTTTATATATAAACTGTCCTCTCTGTTCATATATAAACTGTCCTCTCTGTTTATATATAAACTGTTCTCTGTTCATATATAAACAGTCCTCTCTGTTCATATATAAACTGTCCTCTCTGTTTATATATAAACTGTCCTCTCTGTCCATATATAAACTGTCCTCTCTGTTTATATATAAACTGTCCTCTCTGTCCATATATAAACTGTCCTCTCTGTTCATATATAAACTGTCCTCTCTCTTTATATATCAACTGTCCTTTCTCTGTGTCTTTCCTAAACATGGCCGCTCTGCTGAAAGCAGCTGTCACTCAGTCCCATCACATCTTATTAAAACAACATTTGCTTTTATGTCGGTTGTTGTTTCCATGGCAACAAGCTAATTATTGACAAGCCAATTACCCATCATGCTTTGCTGTGCAACAAACTGGAGTCTCATTATGACAAGCAGTATAATATCATTAGCTTCAATAGGAACATTATCAAAGTGGTGTGTGTGTGTGTGTGTGTGTGTGTGTGTGTGTGTGTGTGTGTGTGTGTGTGTGTGTGTGTGCGTGCGCCAGATGGTGACGCATCGACCATGGAGTCATGTGTAGGAAATTAGACTAATGAACAATCTCTCTCTCTCTCTCTCTCTCTCTCTCTCTCTGTCCTTTTCAGTTTCTTTCAGTTTTCAACCCTAACCCTTTGCATATTGTGTTAGAATTAACCGACCAAAACCATACTGTGTGTGTGTGTGTGTGTGTGTGTGTGTCTGTGTGTGTGTGTGTGTGTGTGTGTGTGTGTGTGTGCATATATAAAAGTCAGTTTTAATAAAACATCATGATCAAACTTTATTTTTCCAACCTCAGAGCGACAGTCCCAGTGTGAAACTGGTCTGACTGGTTTACTGCAGCTCATTCATCTCTACTGGGCTTCATTTGCATAAATTTGAATATTGAGTGTAAACGGTGAAGTGTTAGTCTGTTAGCTGCATTCAGCTGCTGATGGATGTTGTTGTATGTAATATAGGAGAGAGTTGCTCAATTACCCTGTGTGTGTGTGTGTGTGTGTGTGTGTGTGTGTGTGTGTGGTGTGTGTGACTAGCTTTGCTATGCTAATAATTCCATCGAGGGTCCAAGCAATCAAAAACCTCTCACTTTTAATCAGCGTCAGACAGAGAAAAACACAAACACACACACACACACACACACACACACACACACACACACACACACCGAGGTGTTAGCCCACCCAAAGCCAGTCTGATATGGAGTAAACCAGCTTGACAACTCCAGTATGATAGGAAAATATCACACACACACACACACACACATGCTTGATAAATTAGTATGTAAGGTTGATAAATAAAACCAAAACAGATAAAAAGCTGCATATGAACAATTTACACTATTACAAATGTACACACACACACACACACACACACACACACACACACACACACACACACACACACACACACAGTGACAGTTATAGATAGATGGACAGATACATCTCTCAGAGAGAGAGAAGTAATCTGTTTCCCATTTATACAGTCTGCTTACACACACACACACACACACACACACACACACACACACACACACACACACAAACACAGATAAGCACAAAAACGTTTTATACACACTTCCTATCACACATACACCACACACACATTCTCCATAGCACTGTCCAGCACTGTGTGCTATTTGATTGACAGTTGAATCTCTGACACACACACACACACACACACACACACACACACACACATACACACACACACACACACACAGAGAAAACAGAAGGAGAGAAAGGCAGTCGACAAATAAAAAAAATGAGAAAGAAATGACAGAAACTAATGAATAAAAACTCTTCTGTCTATAAAGAGAGAAAATGAGTGAAGATAGAGAGAAGGAACGACAGGATGGACAGAAACATCTATCAGAGATAGAGAGGCAATCTGTTTTCCATTTGTACAGTCAGCTGACACACACACACACACACACACACACACACACACACACACACACACACAAACTGAAGTGTTTTGTTCTGATCTCTGTTCCGTTGGTCTGTTGCCTTCAGTTGGTTTCCTTTTCCTTCCAGATGAGAGAGAGAGAGAGAGAGAGAGAGAGAGAGAGAGAGAGAGAGAGAGAGAGAGAGCATTACATTCATTACACAGCAACTTACAATAAGTGCATTTTGTCAACAGTAGTGAATCCAACTGTGTATCACAGTCTTCATCAGCTAAGACTTTTAATAGGATTTTTTTTTTTTTTAAAGAAGGGTAAGAAGATGGCTAAGCTCAAGAGACAGGTCCAGGTCCAGGGGGAGCAGAAGGAGAGCTGAGTGTCATCAGCATAGCAGTGACAGGAGAAGCCATGAGAGGAGATCACATGGCCGAGGGATTTAGTATAGAGAGAGAACAGCATGGGCCCCAGGACTGAGCCCAGAGGGACACCGGTGCTAAGAGAGCAGGGTCTGGACAGAGACCCTCTCCATGAGACCTGGTGAGAGGGTGAGACAGACAGGATGAGACCTGGTGAGAGGGTTAGACAGACAGGAGGAGACTCTCCATGAGACCTGGTGAGAGGGTTAGACAGACAGGATGAGACCTGGTGAGAGGGTGAGACAGACAGGATGAGACCTGGTGAGAGGGTGAGACAGACAGGATGAGACTCTCCATGAGACCTGGTGAGAGGGTGAGACAGACAGGATGAGACCTGGTGAGAGGGTGAGACAGACAGGAGGAGACTCTCCATGAGACCTGGTGAGAGGGTGAGACAGAAAGGATGAGACCTGGTGAGAGGGTGAGACAGACAGGATGAGACTCTCCATGAGACCTGGTGAGAGGGTTAGACAGACAGGATGAGACCTGGTGAGAGGGTTAGACAGACAGGATGAGACCTGGTGAGAGGGTGAGACAGACAGGATGAGACCTGGTGAGAGGGTGAGACAGACAGGATGAGACTCTCCATGAGACCTGGTGAGAGGGTGAGACAGACAGGATGAGACCTGGTGAGAGGGTGAGACAGACAGGAGGAGACTCTCCATGAGACCTGGTGAGAGGATTAGACAGGCAGGATGAGACCTGGTGAGAGGATTAGACAGACAGGATGAGAACCAGGAGTGTGCAGATCCAGAGATTCCCAGTTCAGAGAGGATGAGAGAAGGATTTGGTGTCAGCTGAATCAAAAGCAGCAGACAAGTCAAGGAGGACGAGGACAGAGGAGAGGGAGGAAGCCTCAGGGCCTCTGGGACCACAAGGAGAGCAGTCTCAGTAGAGTGAGAAGCCTTGAGACCGGATTGAAGAGGGTCCGGGAGGTCGTTCTGGGAGAGAGAGAGAGAGAGAGAGAGAGTTGGTTGGAAACTGCTCGCTCCAGGGTTTTGGATAGAAAGGAGAGAAGAGATCCAGGTCTGTAGTTCTGGATAGCAGCAGGGACAAGGGAGGGTTTCTTCAGAAGAGGCTTGACTGTAGAACATCTGGAACAAGACCTGAGGACAGAGAGGAGCTGATAAGGGCAGTGAGGAAGGGAGTGATGTTGGTGGAGATGGTTTGGAGAAGAGTGGAAGGAGAGGATGAAGGGGGCAGGTGGAGGCTTGGTTAGACCTGACAAGTGTGAGGAGATCTTCTGAGGAGAGGAGAGAGAAGGAAGCAAGCCCAGGGACAATAATAATAATAAATAATAAACTTTATTTATATAGCACTTTTCGAAAGCGAGTTACAAAGTGCTTTGCAGCAATAAAGACAGAGGTAAAAGTAAATAAAACATCATACAAGATAAGGTACATAATAAAAATAAAAATAAAACAAAAATAAAATAAGACGTAAAAAATTAAAATGGAATATAAAACATTAAGAGAAGGCCTTTTAAGATTTCACTTAAAAGGTTTTAAGAAGTCACTTAAAAGATGATACTGATTTTGCTAACCTGAGATGCTCAGGGAGGGAGTTCCATAAGTGAGGGGCCCCGACAGTAGAGGCCCTGTCACCTTTAGTGATGAGGCGTGTTTTAGGGACAACAAGGAGGGCCCTACCTGAGGATCTCCACGCTCAGGCTCATGAGGGACTAAAAGGTCTAAAATGTAGCTAGGAGCCTGATCATGCAGAGCTTTAAAAGTTAGCAGTAAAATCTTAAAATCAATAATAAAACCAACAGGCAACCAGTGGAGAGAGGCAAGAATTGGAGTGATGTTGTCTCTTAGAATTGGTTAAAAGCCTTGCAGCTGCATTTTGGCTTTCTTACTAAGCCCCGAGTAGAGGGAATTGCAACAATCTAACCGTGAGGAAATAAAAACATTAATCAACTTTTCAAAATCTTTAAAGGATAAAAAGGACCTGATTTTAGCATGTTGCTGAGCTGAAGAAAACAAGTTTGGACAACCTTAGTTATTATAGAGTCAAACAACACTCCCAGGTTACGGACAACAGGTTTGATATGGAAGACAAGGTGCCCAGAGTGGACTGGAAAGAGGTGACCATGTTTGGTGGGCCGAATAAAATAATCTCAGATTTAAACTCATTTAGCTAAGAAAGTTCTGTGACATCCATCACTTAATGTCAGAGAGACAAGACATAACAAGGGCCATGTTGCCTTCCTTGCCAGGTTTGAGTGGGACATAAAGCTGAGTATCATCAGCATAAAAATGAAAGTGGATACCATGTTTACGAATAATGTCCCCCAGGGGGAGCATATAGATAGAGAATAGTAGAGGACCCAAGATTGACCCCTGGGGGACACCACACAAAAGGGGAGCAGAAGAAGAGGAGGAGGCTTCTCCAATTCTGACCGAGAAACTTCTGTTCCTGAGGTACGAACGAAATCAGTCAAGAGCCGAGCCTCTGACCCCATTTCTCTAAGCGTTTGATTAAAACAGCGTGGTCAACCATGTTGAAGGCAGCACTCCAATCAAGGAGGATTAAAATGGAACAACCACCAGAGTCAGCAGCCAAGAGTTGATCATTTAGAACTTTGATAGGTGCTGTTTTGGTGCTGTGGTGTATATACGAAAGCCTGAATGGAATTTTTCAAAGATATTGTTATAAGTCATAAAAGAAGTCAGTTGTAAGGAAACAATCTTTTCTAAAATTTTGGATAAAAACGATATTTTAGAAATTTTAATCATTTTAATCATTTTATTCATTTTAATTATTTAAAATGAGAGGATCTATAGTGGGCTTCTTCAGGAGAGGTTGAACTAATGCATGTTTGAGGGAGGAAGGAAACACACCAGTAGTTAGAGAGCAGTTGACAATAGCTAGAATACTGGGGCCAACTGTCTGGAACACCTGTTTCAAGAATATGGTAGGAATTATATCGAGGGGGCAGGAAGTGGGCTTCATATGGGCGATGACATCCTCTAGGGTTGGAAGTGAGATTCCATTGAAAAGGGTTAGCAGAGCAGGGGGATCGGGACAATTGTGCAAGGAGAGGTCTCTGGATCCCGGGGAAATTTGGGATCTAATCCCCTCTACTTTGTTAACAAAGAACTGGAGAAACTCCTCACATTCATCAGGAAGTGGTTCCACTGGTTGACTGGATGGAGGACTGACCAGTGAGTCAATGGTTTGGAATAGAATCCTGGGATCATTGGACTGGTTGGTGATTAGTTCAGAAAAATAAGCTTTCCTGGCGTCCTTGACTGCATCCTGTAAACAATCATTAAGCCATTGAGGATATTCAGTGAAATTCTGAGTTTATCTTTTTTCCACCTGCGCTTGGCTTTCCTGCATTGTCTTTTAATATCCCCAGTACTGTCATTGAGCCAAGGCAGGGCATTAGGTTTTCCTAAAGGTGCAATAAAATCTAGAATAGTCAAGCACGAATTATTAAAATCAGAAACTAAATTCTCTACGAGGACGTTGGAATGCTCAGAGGTATTAGAGGAAACAGATAAGAAGGCCTGTCGGAACTGGTGAGCAGAGTTTGAGTTAAAAGAGCGAGACCGGATGCAGGTATGGGACTTAGGTGAGGGAACAGAGAGTAAGGACTGAAAGATGACGGCTTTATGATCAGAGACCAGGAAGTCTAATAGATCCACTTTACCCAGGGAGAAACCATAGGAGAGGACAAGGTTGAGTGTGTGGTCCTTATTATGTGTAGGACCTTTGACAGACTGCACAAGGTTAAAAGATTCAAAGAGCTTAATTAAATCAATAGTAAAAGAAGAGGGAGTGGACGAGCAGACATGGATGTTAAAATCACCAAGAATAAGAACTCTGTCTTATTGGGGTATTATGGCTGATAGTAGTTCAGAAAATTCTTGGATAAAGCCAGAGTTAGATTTGGAGGTCTATAGATTAAAACACATAACAAGGGGACCTTGTCATTTAAAATACAGCTAAGTGACTCAAAAGTAGCAAAACCACCAAGACAAATAGTAGAACATTTAAATAAGTCTCTATGAATCACCACAAGACCACCGCCACAGCCAGTCTAGGCTGATGGAAGCAAGAGGATTCTGGGGGGCAGGCTTCAATTAGAGGGACACTATCGCCAGAGGTCAACCTTGACTCAGTGATCAGGAACAAGTCTATATGTGCCATGATAAAGTCAGTGCATAAAAAAGACTTATTAGCAAGGGATCTCACATTAAGTAGGCAAAACAGAGCAGTCATTATACATGGGAGAGTGAGAAGGATTTTTCCTTGGGGGTAAGTGTGTTTTATTCAAAGCAATGAGGTTATTAGTATTACGATGAGAGTGGCTTCCACAAGATCCAGAGAGGTTGTGTGCACCAATTTCGTGTCAATAAGTCAGAATTGTCAATAAAACCATAGCCAGTTGCTGAGCAAAAGTTCTGTAGCCATGTGGAGGCTGAAGAGACGGCTAAAACATTCAGAACCCTTCCCAAGGGATGGAATGGGGCCGGACAAAAAGTAGGTTTTTCCCAGACTTTCTATGGTCATGGCCAACGACTCCAAGTCATACTGAAGTTTAGCTGATTGCCTCGACATGACGTCATTGGCACCGACGTGGACAATCACAGTGTGAGCAGAGGGATACGGTTCGACAATCACAGGGACCTGGCCGATTATATCAGCAACTTTAAAACAAGAGAAATAAAACGTAACACTACTGGGGAGTTCAACAAACCTGACAGTAGAATCACCGATTACCAAGGTGTCAGGCTGGTTATCCGGACAGTCCCCAGTGTAAGCAGCGGGTTTCAGATGAGCTGCCTGGTAAGCTGATGTAGCGCTAACAGTGGCGGAGGTGGCATGGCTCGCGCTGACCTGGGAAGCGGGCCGGAACAGAGGAAGGAGAGGAGAGGCGGATACGTTTGGTCTCAGGAGAGCAGAGCCCACGAGAAGGGGGGGAGACCGGACGTTTTCTTTGTGTTGAAGTGTTTTGCTCACTAGTGAGGGCGAGAGGAGCGAGCGGGGGTTGATCATCCTCTGCTAGCCCTGCTAATGGGCTGAAAAAGTTGGACAGTGGCAGGAGCCTCCTCCCCTAGGGGGATCCTCTTCCTCTTTTCTTCTTGCCCTTGACCACTGCTGCCCAGGAGGTGGAAGAGCTGCTGGGAGCATCAGGGACATCGGCAGAAATCGGCAGGCTGCAGACCAGCTATCTGTAGCCGGGAGGCTAGCTGGGATTGGCGCTGGAGGAGCTCCTGGATACGTTTCTCTATGGATAGCAGTTCAGTTCTGATGTCTGATAGCTTGCCAGGGGACACCACTTCGCCAGCCACAGAAGGTAAGATGTCATCGACACAGGCCGTAGCGTTGAAACGTGACATCAGTCTTCTCGTTGATATCCTTCTTTATGACGGCAGATTGTGCACCGGTTGAGAAGGAGTCGCAAGAGGCTGAAAAAGAGGGGAGAGGATTTGGCAGCAATGTTGTTCTTATTTAACAGAGGAAAGTGGTCTAGCAAAGGTAACTGGTGACGGCAACAGCTGTCGATATGGCAAGAGACAGGGGGAAGGCACAGTCCGGCACTTCGACACGAGGGCTCCGAACCGGAGCCCACAGCGATGATGTGACTTTGCAGAAACTTAGTAGAAACAGTGCACCACAGTGAACTTCCAGGGATCGGCACTTACCGGCGAGGCCCAGAGAACTGGGCCTGCTGCGGAGATCAGGTCCAATGTCAAAATCTTGGTCCAGTGTTTACAAACGGAGAGCCGGCTTTAGCGGCGCATAGCAACCAGTGTTTGCAATCCTGTTAAAATCCACACAGGAAGGTAAAATGTATAAAAGCTGTAAAAGCTCAAACCAGTAAGATAGATAAAAAGTCCAATAAAAACCATCTCCGATCATTAGGCCAAAACAAAATTCAGTAAAGTCAAAATCCAGGGGCAGAGTTTGTATTTTTGCCTTAGTTCTTTATTAAAAGTCTCTACTTCAGTAAAGCCCTCTGTCTGCCTGTCTGCATTTGGGTCCTCACCTCTGCCCCCACGTAACAGTACGAACTGACCAGTATGGACCCAGCAGACAGACCCCCTCCCTCTGCAACAGGATTGTATGTATGTATGTATGTAAACCTTTATTTATACAGGGAGGGCCATTGAGAGCAAGCTCTCTTTTTCAAGGACGCCCTGATTACAGCACAAGATAAAAACACATTACAAACATTACAGTACAAAAAACAAAAAATACAAAAAAAAAACAGAAAAAAAAACAAAAACATATAAAACAATATAAAATCACATGAAATTCCCAGGTTCAAATAACAACAAGACTATGAGAAGCACGTGCAATCTCCACATAATGCATCCTCTAAAAGCGCCCTGAAATTTTCCATAGAAACAAATCGGTCCAGTTTAAGAGAGTCCTGCAGCATATTCCATCTATCAGGAGCGTAAAAACTGAAAGCGGTCTTTCCTGCCTCACTGTTCATACGTGGTGTGTCTAATCTAATGTGTGTCTGTGAGCGAGTATGATGCCCTGTAGCACTGAAACTCAAGAGCGAGGACAAATACAGTGGAAGCTTGCCAGACAAAGCTTTGTAAACAAACAAAAGACAATGTTGCTCTCTTCGAATGGTAAGGGAGGGCCAACCCACTTTTTCATATAAGAGACAGTGATGAGTGAGAAACCCATCACCAGTGATAAAACGCAGAGCACTATGAAATACCGCATCAAGAGGCTTCAAGGTAGTAGGCGAGGCATGCATATACAGGACATCACCATAGTCAAAAACAGACATCATTGTCGATTGCACAATGGTTTGTCTACTGATAGTAGAAAAACAGGACTTGTTTCTGTACAAGAATCCAATCTTTCCCCTCAGCTTTTTGGTTAGGTGTTCCACAGGATTACAGACAATTTCCCTGTTTGCTTATTTTGCTCGTCAAGCAGCCTTATCTGCTACCAACCGGCCAGCTAGCCACCAGCCCAAGCCTAGGCCGCAGCAGCCGAGCTACCAGCCCAAGTCCCAGTCTGCTAGCTTTGGGCCTGCTAGCCACCAGCCTGTCTCCCAGTTTGCTAGCCTTCAGCCTGCACTCCAGTCGGTTAGGCTCGGATTTTTTGGCTCTCTCAGCTGCCCTGCACCACAGAGCCTCCGCTGCCCAGCGCCACTACTGAGGTCCAGTCTGTTCCTGATGAGCTGCACCTGTCACCTGTTCCTGTGCTATTAAAGCCTTCTGTTCCTGGGCTGCAGCAATCCGCTGAGCCTGAGGTGCAGCAAATTTCTGTTCCTGTTCTGCTGCAGTCTCCTGTGGCTGTTTCAGCAACCCGCTGGTTTCCTGGCTTCACCGGCTCGCCTGCCGGGCTCCCAGCTGACACAGTCCGCTCTGCAGCCAGATCCCCAGTTGTCGGCCGCGTCTGCCGACGCCCTGCCGTTCCCCGTCGGCCGTCTCCGACAGCCATTGCAGGACTCCGGTCCTGCACTCCAGCCGCCGGACTCCGGTCCTGCACTCCAGCCTCCAGTTTCCGGTCCCGTGCTCCAGTCTCCGGCCTCCGATCCCACGCTCCAGTCTCTGACCTCCGATCCAGCACTCCAGTCTCCGGTTTCCGGTTCTGCATTCCTGTCTCCAGCCTCCGATCCTGTACTCCAGTCTCTGGCCTCCGGTCCCGCACTCCTGCCGCCGGACTCCGGTCCTGTACTCCTGACACCGGAAGCTGACCCGCAGCCTAATCTTCTGGTGTCGGCTGCATTCCCTGACCTCCAGCTGCGTCGTCGACCTGAGCGGTCTTTTCCACGTTGCCGGTCTTCAGAGCCGCTCTGCCACTCTGGTCGTCCTTCTGCCCGTCCTCCAGAACTGCTGCGCCTACGTTGCCAGTATCCCGGCCGTCTGCCTGAGACTTCCTGTTTGGCCTCCGTCCAGCCCCCGGGCCACTTGCCTCCTCCTTGAATTTGATTTGGTAAAAACTACGACAGCCTGACTTTTCATAGTAAAAGTTATAGATTTTTTAAAATGTAAACTATGTCTTTGTGAGCATCAACACACTACACTACAACACACTACAGAACAACACACTACACTACAACACACTACAATACACTACAGAACAACACACTACACTACAACACACTACAACACACTACACAACACACTACACTACAACACACTACAACACACTACACTACAACACACTACACAACACACTACACTACAACACACTACACTACAACACACTACAACACACTACAACACACTACACTACAACACACTACGGTACAACACACTACACAACACACTACGGTACAACACACATTTCAACACACTACATTACAACACACTACGGTACAACACACTACACAACACACTACACTACAACACACTACAACACACTACACAAAACACTAGACTACAACACACTACA
>NW_027279806.1:30000-35666 GCF_046629955.1 Centroberyx affinis
TTTAAACACTCAATCCAGTTAGTTTAATGCCAAAACCATTTTAGTGACTATTTCCTCCAATGAAAAATCACTTTAATATCACTGTGATATTCCTGCAGGGAGTTGCAGTCTGTCTGCTCAGTAGAGACTTTATAGAGACCTTATTGTTCTCTGTGGTGTTTTTACCTCCTGTGGAATCACTATAATAATCCTCCATCAATCTATTGGGATTTATGGTTCTGCTGCTGTGTTTATTGTAAGCTGGCTTTTAGCCTGAACAAATTAACTCTATTTATATCAACCTGGGCTGCTGACCTGCCGGTTTACAGTGTGTGAATCTTGTGTTTTAGTTTTATATTTTAGTTTTCGTTTAAGATCTCAGTCCACGTCTATCGAGGTTAGCTGAGTATATCTCTCTCTCCCTCTCTCTGGGTAAACACAGCAAAGGCTTTTCAGCCTTTTCAGATTTTCAAAATGAGGTTTTCCATCACAGAAAACTGATTTTACAAGATCGTCTGCAGGGAAATCCAAATAAGATTTCCTTGTGCTTTGGCCACAGTATTTCTCCCAGCTTACCTTACTACCAGTAAAATACCAATTTCTGGTGATACAGAGTATTCCACCTCTCTCTCTGGTCCTGCAGTCACCCAGCGGTCCGGCTGAAGTGTGTGGATGGACTCTCTCTGTACAGTCACATCCTGAACAGTAAACCTCCTCCTCAGCCTCGGACACCTGAAATCGAGCCATGCGGCATTGATTTTTCGTCACCCACACACCGAACACAAATGACCGTCTCATCGTTTCAGTAACGGAACTGGTTTTTGAGTGTTGACCCTGAAATGTAGATGTGCGGTGTTGATTTTCTACTTCAAGTCGGATCTAACGGACGTTTACAGCGATCCGGGGACTGGAGCTTGAGTTCGGTTCCAGAACCAGATGCTGAAAACTAACAGCTGGATTTCAGCAACGAAGAGTTTTTGGGAGATTGAAGACGGAATAACGGCTGAGTGTTTCACAACAAATCTGAACTGAGTATAAATGAAAATTTCTTTGAATCAGATTCTGTTTCCAGCACCAAACCCTGAGGACCCTGAGTGACATTCTTCTTCCTGATGGGATTAAACGACAGCAGCCCCGGCGCCATGCGGAACGGCCGCGGTCTGTCGGACCAGTGGGCCGAGTCGGTGGCGGTCCGGCCTCGAACCACCGAGCGCCACATCACGGTACACAAGCGCCTGGTGCTGGGCTTCGCTCTGTCCATCCTCACCCTCATCATCGTCACGGCGGTGGCGGTGCTGCTCAGCGTTCGCTTCGAGGAGTGCGGCGGAGAGCGAGATGGGGCGGGGGAATCGAACTCGCGGGGCGCCGGCGGGTCGGCGAAGTTCAACGGGAGTAAAGGGGAGCGGACGGGCGAGAGGGGCGAGGAGGACGCGGTTCAACCGTGGAGAAACTCGCGGCTGCCGGGTTCGGTGAGGCCGCGGCATTACGACCTGCGGCTGGCGGTCTACATGGACAACTTCACCTTCTCCGGAGAGGTGAGCATCGAGCTGGACTGCGTCAACGCCACCAAGTTCATCGTGCTGCACGCCGACCGCCTGGAGGTAGGAGGGCCGGGGGGGGGTGGGGGGTGGGGGGGCTGTGTGTGGTCCTGTATGTCTGAGTAGGGAGAGTGAGGCACCAAACCTGCCGGGGTCGGAGGTTCAGTTCTCCTCCCGTGTCGAAAACGTACGCCGCCATCACAGCTTTCATCAAATGGTGTCCGGTGTTTTAAATGAGCAGTTAGTTTGAATCACTTCACTCAGGGTGAAGGGAAGCTGCACAGGTGGGTTAGAGCCTGTCACAGGTGGGTTAGAGCCTGTCACAGGTGGGTTAGAGCCTGTCACAGGTGGGTTAGAGCCTGTCACAGGTGTTGGTCACAGCCTGTAACTGTCACAGGTTTGAAGTCCGTCCCTGTCGATGTGTCTTTGAGCAAGGCACTGAGCCCTGACCCGCTCCAGGCTGCCCATGACCTCTGACCCCTCCGGTGAAATGTATCTGCGTCTAGAAACAAATTCCTTATGACGCTGTAGGTGATATGGTAATTAAAGTGCTCTAAACCTCTGAGAACAAATGATCCCCTATATGAACAAGTTAAACAAATGAAGCCCTCGGTTCACCGGTTTGTTTTGTTTCAGCTTATTTCTACAGAACGCCTCAGAGACTTCGATAACAAGGCTAATTAAGCGGCAGAAGTTGCTGTTTCAGCCGAATGTGGATTGAATGCCCCATAGCAGGTTTCTTGATGTTAGTTTAGTGTTTTATGTTTATATAACAGAAGCTCCTTTCACACATAGAACCTGTACGATTGCTGTTAACTTTTCCATCAGCGCTGGTGCTTTCTTTCTTGTGTTTAAGGTTCGATGCTTGTTACTGTTTTAGAAAAATGATGAGGAGGTGCTATGTATATCCTACTGTTATTAATGTTTCATATTAATCTGCTGCTCTCTTGTCACGGAGTCCGTCCAATTTTCAGACATTTTAGAAAACAAAAAATTTGCTCACTTAACGGGTTTTCAAACTCTCAACTCTCCTGCTCCAAAAGGCTGCAGTGAGCGAGTCGCAGAATGAAATACACAGAGTCTCTTGTGATTGGTTCGCTCGCTCTGTGAAAAAGCAAATTACATCAGACCGTCTCAACCTTTTGCCGCTCTGCCTGGGAATCTGACGGGTTTTGTTGACACTAGCATCACAAAAGATGATGGGAATTTCACTCAATCTTGACAAGGAAAATTGCTGGATCAACTTTTTCAGAACATCGACTCCGGCTCTGCTCACACAGGAATATTTCCAGAAGATTTCTGGGTGAAGCTGCAAGTTTGAAAGGGTCTAGAGTAGAGACGATGACCGAACTCCTCTACACTGTTAAAAACGTTGGGTAAGATGTCCTGTATACTTTACTAAATCACTGTAGTGTAAGTGGTTGCTGTAGTATTGTTGTAGTGTAGGTGTAGTTGGTGTAGTATTGGTATAGTATTGGTGTAGTGTAAGTGTAGTATTGGTGTAGTATTGGTGTAGTGTAGGTGTAGTAGGTGTAGTGTAGGTGTAGTGTAGGTGTAGTATTGGTGTAGTGTAGGTGTAGTATTGGTGTAGTATTGGTGTAGTGTAGGTGTAGTATTGGTGTAGTGTAGGTGTAGTATTGGTGTAGTATTGGTGTAGTGTAGGTGTAGTATTGGTGTAGTGTAGGTGTAGTATTGGTGTAGTATTGGTGTAGTGTAGGTGTAGTATTGGTGTAGTATTGGTGTAGTGTAGGTGTAGTATTGGTGTAGTATTGGTGTAGTGTAGGTGTAGTATTGGTGTAGTGTAGGTGTAGTATTGGTGTAGTATTGGTGTAGTGTAGGTGTAGTATTGGTGTAGTGTAGGTGTAGTAGGTGTAGTATAGGTGTAGTGTAGGTGTAGTATAGGTGTAGTATTGGTGTAGTATTGGTGTAGTGTAGGTGTAGTATTGGTGTAGTGTAGGTGTAGTAGGTGTAGTATAGGTGTAGTGTAGGTGTAGTATAGGTGTAGTATTGGTTAGTATTGGTGTAGTGTAGGTGTAGTAGGTGTAGTATAGGTGTAGTGTAGGTGTAGTATAGGTGTAGTATTGGTGTAGTGTAGGTGTAGTATTGGTGTAGTATTGGTGTAGTGTAGGTGTAGTATTGGTGTAGTGTAGGTGTAGTAGGTGTAGTATAGGTGTAGTGTAGGTGTAGTGTAGGTGTAGTATAGGTGTAGTATTGGTGTAGTGTAGGTGTAGTATTGGTGTAGTATTGGTGTAGTGTAGGTGTAGTATTGGTGTAGTGTAGGTGTAGTAGGTGTAGTATAGGTGTAGTAGTGGTGTAGTATTGGTGTAGTGTAGGTGTAGTATAGGTGTGGTATTGGTGTAGTATTGGTGTAGTGTAGGTGTAGTAGGTGTAGTATAGGTGTAGTATTGGTGTAGTATTGGTGTGTGTAGGTGTAGTATAGGTGTAGTATAGGTGTAGTATTGGTGTAGTATTGGTGTAGTGTAGGTGTAGTATAGGTGTAGTATTGGTGTAGTGTAGGTGTAGTAGGTGTAGTATAGGTGTAGTATTGGTGTAGTATTGGTGTAGTGTAGGTGTAGTATAGGTGTGGTATTGGTGTAGTGTAGGTGTAGTAGGTGTAGTATAGGTGTAGTATTGGTGTAGTATTGGTGTAGTGTAGGTGTAGTATAGGTGTAGTATAGGTGTAGTATTGGTGTAGTATTGGTGTAGTGTAGGTGTAGTATAGGTGTAGTATTGGTGTAGTATAAGTGTAGTATAGGTGTAGTATAAGTGTAGTATAGGTGTAGTATAAGTGTAGTGTAGGTGTAGTATAGTTGTAGTATAGTTGTAGTAGTTGTAGTAGCTGTGTTTCTGTTGGTTTCAAAAGCGTAACTGAACCAAATATTGTCATAACATTGCCAAAGCCCAACATCCTCTAACATCCAATCAGATTTCTGCGTAGGCGTTCACCTTAAAACAGCATACGGGTCAGAAACGTCACTTCCTGTTGATGAGTAGCATGACTGCAGGCAAATTTCCACATCGTGGACAATAAAGCGTTTGTATCGTATTGTATTGTTGTTGTATACTTTCCAACAAAAAATCCATGTTTTTGTCCCCAGCTCCACTCACTGTGAAGAAAACAACCCGCTCGTACAAAGGATGTTTATTTCCAGATTTGGCCTCAGAGATTTCCTTAACGAGGCTAATTAACCGTCAAACTTGCCGTTTCAGCCAAATTTTTGAGACGAGGCTGCAGTGAGAAAGCCTCAGAGAAACGCCTGAGTAATGTGATTTTTCAACCCGGTCATCTAAGTTAATGTGAGAGGGATAAATCTGTCTAATTTGGGCAGAATCCAATTAAAGACTTGCAGGCGTGTGTGTGAACACAGTGTGAATAAGAGGCGTTGTTGGGTGCACAGGAGGTCTCCTTAGGTAGCCTCAGAGTTAATGTGATATGAAAAGAAATACTGTCAAGATGTGAATAGGCCAAAACAGCAGGGAAACAATGCTGAATAAAAATAGCACCAGTCTGAGCAAGCTGTTGGAATAAGTAGGAAAAAATGTCTGTCAGACACAGAATCACTTTATTCTCCAAGAATAATAAATATCAAGGAGTTAACTAACAACTGACACAGTAGTAAGAGACATACTGACAAGCTGTAGACTATACATATTGGTCTGTATATAGACTCTATACATATAGACTCTATACATATCGGTCTGCATTGACTAACACTGTATGTATGTTATGTATGTATGTTATGTATGTATGTTATGTATGTATGTATGTATGTATGTTATGTATGTATGTTATGTCAATTACAATTACAATTTCACATTTGGCAGACGCTTTTATCCAAAGCGACTTACACATGAGATTTGCATACAACACAAGCAAGTTTCTAGATAGGAGAGAACAACGAGAGTAAGAGCTATAGAGCTAAGTTCTGGTCCAACAGGACAAAGGTGCTACGAGGCAGTGCTACAAGCTAAGACAAGCTTATGTATGTATGTATGTTATGTATGTATGTATGTATGTATGTATGTATGTTATGTATGTATATGTATGTTATGTATGTATGTATGTTATGTATGTATGTATGTTATGTATGTTAAACACTTGTTTTGCTCCCACTAAGTCCCTAATACTTGTGATTGTAAAAAAATAGA
>NW_027279807.1:5000-30000 GCF_046629955.1 Centroberyx affinis
ACATTCCCTTATGTCCCTTATGTGTTTTTTGTGACCTTGAGGATGAATTTCAGTTTGTGTTTCACTGCCCCATGTACAGTGATTTGAGGAATCATCTATTTGAAAAAATTCAGTTGAAGAACCCTGATTTGTTTTGGTTGTCTGAAGGTGATATGCTGAGTTGACTATTTAATGAGGAGATTTTTGTCTTAGCAAGATTTATAGAAAATGCATGGCAACTAAGACAGAGAACACTGTATCCAACATAACAGGATATTTCTGTCATGGAAATTGAATGTTTTTGAAATGTTTTCCTTTTGGATTTGTGGAACTGTATATTATGATTTGTCATGTGGCCATCCTGGCTGTTGTTGCTGTCTAGTGTCTTGTACGCCCATATGGGCTGGGCACCATAAATGGTGCAGGACACTCAAATAAACACATCAATCAATCAATCAATCAATCAGTCAATGCACTTTTAAGTTGGACAATTATGCAATAAACTTTTTTTTTGTGAACTAGACTTTTTTTTTTTTCTCCTAGCCTTTTGTTTGCAGTTTGCAGAATTATTTCCCTATTCTTCTAGTTTAAGTAATTCGATTCTTGCACCTTTCCTTTTTCCTCTGTTTACCAATTCAGTCGTGAAAATAAAAAAAAAAGTAAGCAGATAAGAACTGCTTTGAATGAACAAAAGCACCTAAGTGAGAAAGAGACGAACACAAAAAGTCTTCCAGTATATGTCAGTCTATTCCAGGCTCACTGCTCTGTTGTTGTTTATGTGGAAACCAGCTGACCCGTGTCAATGTGCCGTCTTCTCCCGTCTCCGTTCTCCTGGAGCGTGGCGTTCTCCTCCCGCGTCGCCGTCAGTCCGGACCCGCGGGTTCAGAGCTCACGACCCGCCGGAGGTTAAAGGTCGAGGCGTCGCCATGGAGACGATCTCTGCTCTGTCATGTGATCTGATGTATGCAGGAGCGGAGAGACGTTTATGGAATATAATGGTCACATTTGCCCCCGGGGGAATGGAGGAGCATTTATTGGAGCCACATGGTGCGTGCGTGTGTGTGTGTGTGTGTGTGTGTGTGTGTGTGTGTGTGTGTGTGTGTGTGTGTTTTGCTGGGTATGTGGTATACTATCTAGTGTGCAGTGATATACTGTTTATTTATTATTTATTATCTGTCACTGCTTTTAATTCACAGCTGAAAATGTACTTTTTTAAACTCGCTTTTTCCTAATTGTTTTATTCTTTTTTTCCGTTGGCTTTTGTTGTTTTGTGTCTTTTTATGCCATTTATTTTTATTTATTTTATGTCATTGTTTTTTTTGGTGTTCAGCACTTTGTAACATTGTTAAGAAAAGTGCTATATAAATAAAATTATTATTATTATTACTAAAGTATTATTATTATTATGAGTTTTCTTTTGCAGCAGGTTTATACGTACACATGGGAATTAGCTCCTTAGCTCAGAGGCACTTTGGCAGCCTGGGGATTGAACCAGCCACTGTCTGAATACTCACTGGCCTCCTGACAACCTGCTGCCTGTACACATGTGAGCTTTTAGTGCACAATTTCTTTCTCTGTTTCTTCTACACACTTGATTTCTATCTTCCTCCTGTCAGGAACAGTGGAGGCAGTAGTGGAATCTAGAGGAAGGTTTTAATGCGTTTTTGCTGCAAACTTCAAGTTTTGCTTTGTTAAATCAGGAAGGAACCTGATTTAATTGTATCTGGAGCATCAGTGATTAGAGCAAATTTCATTATCCGGTGCAAATGTGTTTAATGAAACGCAGAGATTGGGAGTTAATTCATTAATTACATGCGCCCCCCACATTATACCAGTCCCATGATTATAAGGAGACTTTTAGCCCTGAACCGAAACTGGTATTAAAACAGTGACTGATGTGGAAACAAAGACAAAATTACCCCCCAACTTAGTGCTGTTGAACTCTGGTAGTGTCTTGTGTCGTGTCTCTTCCTCCATGATAAAACCCCAAAATCATGATGATTCTGTGATCTGTTGCTCCGGTAGAGGAGACTGGAGAATTGTGGGGTTTTTTCTCTCTCCATTCACTGCCATTGTCTGGAGGAACAGTCTGAAAATCACTTCTTACAAAGCAGATTCTGACAATATATAAAAAAACTAGTCATGCTGCTGAATTGTATTGAATTGAAGTGAATCTCTTTCTTTATGTTTATTAAACCTTTCAGTTTGAACAAGTGGAACGCTGAAATCCGGTCAGAGGAAACTAATGCCCTTATTCAATTCAACAGTACCAGGCTTAGGCTTCCACTTCTATAAGGCACTTACGAGCGCCCATGTGACACATTACAATTATATATAAATCCATTTTAACTATAGAGTGATAAATGCTAATAACGTATGTGCTCCTGGTGATGTAAGGCGCTTTGAATGAAAGCGTCCATTAAATGCATATATGTAGATGAAAAGAGGGAGCGTGGGAGGGAAGAGGGATGGACAGAGCACCATTTGTTCGTTATGTAATGAAAAGGTGAAAAGGAGAAAAAGAGAGAAGAAGCAGGTAAAGAAAATGAAAGGGAAGGGGAAATAAAAAGAGGATGAGGAAGTAGAGAAGAAGAGATGAGGGGAAGAGGGTTTGGCGGGAGCTGGGAGACGGCAGGAATGGGAGGTGCTGCAGGGGAAAAGGTGAGAAAAGCTAGGATGAAGGGGCAGAGAGGGAGGGAGGGAGGGAGGAAGGGAGGGAGGGTTAAGAGAGGACAGAGCCGGGCCGTTATGTAAGGAAAAGGGGAGGAGAGGACACATGGAAGAAGAAATGTAACGAGGGAGGGATGAGAGGAGGGGTGGAGAGACAGGCAGGAGGACGGATAAGACGGAGGGAGGAAGGGGAGAAGAATCAGAGGGAGACATCAGAGACAGGAGGAGGCGTGGGAGCGCGGTTCTCCGGTTCTCCTCCTTTCATCTCAGTAACATCAGAGGGAACCGAGAAGACGAGGGAGACGGGGCGGAAAGAGAGAGACAGAGAGGGAGAGAGAGAGAGAAATACCATTTTTATTGAAGCATAACTGCTGTAAGTACTTTCAAGGGAAAGGCTTTCAAGATTCAGGCAGCCAGGTAATTTTCCAGGGACTCTTGTGTCTTGTCAGATTTATCGAGACTTCGGCAAACTTCAGAAAGAAATGGGTCTTTTTCACCAACATGGCTGACGTACTTCTGCTTCATCTTTGTAGAGTATAGATCGCTTCTCACCAGTGCCAGCAAACTTTCTGTCTCCTCTGACACTTATTCTGTGTTTCAACATAGTGTGTAACACAATGCAGCTGTTGTCACTGGGAGATCTTTCTGTTACTAGACTAGAAAACAGAGATTTGATCGAGGGGCACAAAGTGCTAACAGCCCAGAAATGACCATTAGCCTTGGTTAGCTAATTAGCATTTTGTGACCCTCAATCAAATCTCTTTTTCCCACACCACAGCAAATTCAGGTCATGCATCCAGTCAGTCAATCAGTCAGTCAGGTCATGCTTATTGAGATGTTGCTTTGTGATCGCACCATGCTGATGACTCTGACACGACCTGTGCGTGAGGTCGACCTCATCAGTGTGGTAGCAGTAGCTCCCAGCTCCAAAAACCTGTGTTTTGTGAAAATGAAAAACTTTTAAATTGTGGTATGTACATGATACTAAGCCCAAGGACACTCAATGTAAGTTTGAGCCACCAAGGAGCAGGCGTTTGGAAGGCGTCCCTAAATTAAGTTCTTGTTAACGGTGAGTTGGATAAAGATCTTTTGCCCCACATGCCGCAAGCTGTTTTTTTTATTTTTATTTGAATTTTATTTGAGAGAGTTTACTCATGTCCCTAGTTGGGCTTTAACAGTGTAATTAAAATATACAGCTTTCAGTATCGTAAAATCACAATACACTACAGATATGGAAATTCAATAAAATACACATACCACAATACACATAACATTGGTTAGCCAAAAACTAACCAAATGGCTATTTCATTACTAGCGTCCCTTTGGGGCTAACCGAGCCTCACTCTCTGCCGTTAATTTACATTCACGTCTTTCGTTGCCCTATAAACTTTAACGTTACGTGTCGTAATGCTTCAGTGCGGTGAACTGAATTGAACACACGCCATGGGTCTGTACAGGATCTGTGCTTGTTTATAGTTGCACATTGTCTGACAACAGAAACAGAAAGATATGCCAATGACAACACCTGTATTGTGTTATACGCAGTTCAGCCACTTCAATGGCTGAAGTAGCATAGTTAACCAAGACAGCTGTCAGAGTATAGAGGACCCAGAGGAGGCCAGACACTGTGGTGAA
This sequence comes from Centroberyx affinis, assembly GCF_046629955.1. NCBI lineage: Eukaryota > Metazoa > Chordata > Actinopteri > Beryciformes > Berycidae > Centroberyx > Centroberyx affinis. The sequence goes on from NW_027279807.1 coordinate 9,285, forward strand.
TTATAGGACAGGTATTTTCATCACTAAGACCCGTACAGGCAGGTTCCCTCCCAGACCATGAAAACACTTCAAGTTCAGGTTCCGCGTCATTGTCATCTGAGCTGCATAAATCTACATATATACATGCAAATATACACAGACTGTACAAAATATGTTTTCTCCAGTCTCAAGGTGCAACAGAGACAAAGTAAAAATAACAAGACAAGTTAGTAATAAAACAATGAGTGCACAGACAATGATAAAGACAGACTCAGAACACAGTAATAAATACCCAAACATACATGCAGTCACACATATCAACATCATACATCACGTCCATTATACTCAGCATCAAGAAAAACTAATCTAAAAAATCTAAAAACTGTCAAAAGTCCATCTAAAAACTGTCTTACAGCTGCAGATCCTCGTTGTGGACAAGCCTCTCAGTCCTGCTGCTCTCTGCTCCACAACAGAGGAACTGGAGGAACTGAGGAAATCTGTTTTCTTTTCAGCACAAGAAAGTCCAGTAAGGAAACCAGATATTTGAGAGACAAGACGATTTATCATCTGGCCTTACTGCTCAACTCACCCAAAATATAACATTTAAAACTGCAATTACAGTACAATTGTCCATATATCATTATATAAACACCCAACAGTCAGCAGTCAGTCATGAAAAGCAATACAAACTGGAACTGATCGTGGATCTGGGCTAAGGAGCGAACCTGGGTCTCAGAACCAAAATTATTAAGTAAGTAAAACTTTATTTATATAGCGACTTTTTAAAAGACACAGTTTACAAAGCGCTTCATAACAAGACGATAAAATAAAGAAAAGACGTGTAAGACATAAAAACAACTTTAAGAGAAGACAAACCCTTAAAAGCCATCTTAAAATAACACAATCACACACATACTGAATATAAAAATATCAAGCGTTTACAAACCCCATTATGATAAAAAGCCAAACCTATACAATACACACATAAAATCATTTACACACACAAATCATAACCAAATAAAAAGAAGAGACCCATTAATATACTTTTCATAGGAAGGCCAGTCTATAAAAATTAGTTTTTAGGATCTGCTAAAGAGTCAATAGACAAATTACCCCCCACAACCCATATTTATATATAAAAATCAGCAGGGAACGCACTGTACAGGAGGGAGGCGGTCTACAGCAGCCACTGCAGAGCTAAACCAGCACAGATCCAAAGGTTACGACTGAAACTACCTGACCTTCCTCGCTAAAACGGGGGGGGGGGGGGATTGTTAGTAATTGCCTTAACCTTTATCAGCACTTTCAGCACTAATGCCAAACCGGAGACCAGGAAGTCCGAAAACTAGCAGAGAAGGTCAACAGGTTTTTAGAAAAACTCTCCGTTGCTGCGGTTTGAACTCAGCTCAGGTCCCTCAGGCCCAGGAGCCGCTCGCTGGTCTGCACACAGGAAACGCCTGGAGAGGGAAGAATTCACATGAACTTCACAAAATACTAACTCAAGTCCAGTCAAGTTTATTTATATAGCACATTTCATACAACAGGCGTAGACTCAATGTGCTTCAAAATAAAAAGCAAAAAATAGGCAAAGATCATACATGACAAAAACATATGAGATAGGAACGTATAAGATAAGAAGGTATTACATATATAAAAACATAAAAAAAAGAAAAAAACATAAGATAAGAAGGTATTACAATAAAAAGGAATAAGATAAGAAGGTATTATTATTATTATTAAAAAGGGAATACTAGTAATAATGAAAAAAAACTAACTCAAGGTTTGTAAGCAGTTTAAGCAGAAACAGTTTATTTTGCAGAAACAAATGAATTTTGAGAATTCAGCTTTTATTTTGACTGTGAAAGCACTCTGTAAACTCTCATTAGGTGCGATATAAATAAATATATTATTATTATTATTATTTTAATTATTCTGAATTAGTCTTATTCATTATTATTCTGACATCTGTAGATTTGTAAATGAGTCAGGATGTGAGTAACTCTCCCAGTTCAACTCTTACTTTAGTCATTGTGGATAAAACATTTTATTAGCGCCTTAGAAACGCTCCATCTGTAATTGAGTTTTCATTTATATCCTTTATTACCTTTTTTTTACTCTTTGTTCTCCATCCTAAACATCTGTTCTCTGCTGCTGTAATTTGCCCATTTCCCTTCGGGGGATCAATAAAGTTTATTTTACCTTATCTTGTTACAAAGTCTCTCCAGGTTTTAGAACATGAAGGCACGATTGATAAAATAAAGTTTGCTAGCAGGGAACCAGGAGTATTGACGCATAACTAATTGATTCTCAGATTGTAAATGATTAAATTAGATAACAGAGGGTGTTTGTCTGGTGAAAAAAGGCAAAGTTGGTATTTGGAAAGTTAAACTTCTCTTCAGGATGCTATTAAGTTTTATTCTAGCGCTGTAAATTTTACTTATTTTTGTCTGCTGTGGATAGTTTGGGGAAATGGAAGGTTAGTTAAAACTTCATATAAGTTCATATAAAAACAGTTTGGCAAGCTGTATATTTTTTTATTAATAAATCAGTCAATATATTTTTGAGCGTGTGTTTGTTTGTTTATTTAGATCCCCATTAGCTACTGTATGGTAACAGTAGCTACTCTTCCTTTTACCAATACTTCAATAACAGAAAATACATCAATACACATCCGTAACATTCATACTCACAATGAGACTCAATACATAACACAACCACTAAGACACACAACAACAAACACCAACTCAAAGCCTGTCTAATACATACGATAGCTCTGTATAATAATATTATCTCTTGAGTAATTGAGAAAAATAAATCACTTAGCAACTCATCCACTAAATCACAAATAAAAGTGGGATGGATAGCTCAAAAACAAAGTCATATAATATTCTGCACTCCTTGTGTAAACAAATACAATCTTAACTTTTTGTTAAAACATGTATTACTTTCTGAAATCAAAAAACTTGAATTCCATGCCACCATTGCTCGATAATGAACTGTTCTCTGTATTAAGTGCGGATATCCATTATTTTGGTTCTTGGATTTTCTTGTTTGGCCATCGGACCTATGGATTATTTTCGTCTTCAGACCTTGGATTATGAATTTAACATTAGTTATCCACAGATTCCTGCCTCTTTGGGGTTTAGAGGCATTTTATGAACTTTCAGGAGTATTTTTGCTCTGAGCTCCTGTTACTTTCTCACCCTGGTGTTTATGTTTCATGCACACATCATTACACAGCACCATCTCTTGAATCATCTTATGAATAGAGGGAAAATGTAGCTCAGTGAGATAAACAGGTGGATTTGATGCTCCAGGATGCCGCTTCAAACCTCAAGACTTTTCATGATCCAAATTGTTAACAATTATAAACCCGATGAATGGAAGGTACAAGCAGTGTGGCTGTTGCTCAGAGATGCTGCAAAGCCTCCTCCTCATCAGTAGTTTGATCACTTCGGTAATTTAGCTGATGAATGACGAGTAAGAGCTGCTTGGCTTCACCTCAGTGAAATAAACAGCTGCTTGTTGTGTGTGAGGATGCTGGTTTGAATCTCAGCTCTCTTGAGTGTTTCTCTCTCTGAAGTGTTTCTCTCTCTTAAGTGTTTCTCTCTCTTAAGTGTTTTTCGATGTTATTGTTGTCAGTAGTGTGAACACTTGTGGCAATAAGATAATGAACAGAAGCAAATTCGAAAATATCTCAGAAGGAGAAGCAGCAGGTTTATCTGTTTCTACCTGACAATCTGAGTGTTGGTTTAATCCCTGTTGGAGGAGAAATGTTAAAGAATGATAAGGAATTTGTGTTTATGTTTAAGAGAAAGAGAAAGAGAGCACTTGTCAATCATCTCTCAGGACTCCGCCTACGTTATTTCAGCAGCGGCCAATATTGGAAAGCAGCGCGATCCCTCCTTCCAATGATGCAGATAGGAGTTTTGCTTATTGAAACTTCTTCTCAGGGAAGAAACTGTTATGATCGGTTCAATCAGGCGATCAATCACAAAAGTGATCGGCGTCGCCTGATTTTACCAGTCATAACAGTTTTTGCCCTGAGAAGATGTTTCGATAAGTAAAAACCATGAGAGCTTTGGCCGTCCTGGTGGATTATTAAGGCATACTGCAATTATTCCATTATACATTTTCCCAAAATGTCTCTAAACCCCAAAGAGGCAGGAATCTGTGGATAACTAATGTTAAATTCATAATCCAAGGTCTGAAGATGAAAATAATCCATAGGTCCGATGGCCAAATAAGAAAATCCAAGAACAGAAATAATGGATATCCGCACTCTCATAAAGATATGTTGACTGATTTATTAATAAAAAAATATACAGCTTGCCAAACTGTTTTTATAAGAACTTAAATTAAGTTTTAACTAACCTTCCACCACGATTATCCACAGCAGCCAAAAATAAGTAAAATTTACAGCACCAGAATATAACTTAATAGCATCCTGAAGAGAAGTTTAACTTTCCAAATAGCAACTTTGCCTTTTTTCAACAGACAAACACCCTCTGTTATCTAATTTAATCATTTACAATCTGAGAATCAATTAGTTATGCGTCAATACTCCTGGTTCCCTGCTAGCAAACTTTATTTTATCAATCGTGCCTTCATGTTCTAAAACCTGGAGAGACTTTGTAACAAGATAAGGTAAAATAAACTTTATTGATCCCCCGAAGGGAAATGGGCAAATTACAGCAGCAGAGAACAGATGTTTAGGATGGAGAACAAAGAGTAAAAAAAAGGTAATAAAGGATATAAATGAAAACTCAATTACAGATGGAGTGTTTCTAAGGCGCTAACACCCTTTGTTATCTTAAAAAAATGTATAAAGTATAAAGGAATAATTGCAACTTGAAACTTTAAATTGAAGGTCTTTACAGCACACTGGCAACATTTATAAAGCTGATTTTCTCACAGCAAGCGAAGCTCTCACTCATTTAGAATGCTTCACAAAGACTATCATGACCCGGAGAGATGTGTTTCTGTGATGGTAGCTACTCTTTGTCTCTAGATAATTTAAAGTACGAGACTGGGCGGCATTCATTTAGCCCTCACACACAAGCTAGTGGCAGCTTGGCAGGAGCGCCCTCCTCCTCTTGCTCTGTGGTTCTTTGTAATCGTAGATCATGTCAGTCAGCTTTGGTGCATCTGTGAAAGCTGACTGACATGAGGTTTGATTACAAGAAACTGCCAAGGAAGAAGAGCAGGAGGAGGGCACATCTCCCATACTGTGCTACCAGCTGTGTGGAAAAAACAAAAGATTTATGGAAAAACCAAAAACATAAAAAGTTTACTCTTTTGAATTGCAACACTTATGAAACTTTTTGGAGATTGGTGGACTTATAGAAAATGTGCAAATACCCCACTGCACCAAATGAGACCATGGCCAAGATGATTGGCAGCCTGTAGTGTTTCTCAAAAGACTACATTTCCCATAAGCTCTGTTGCTTCCTGCCCCCCCCCCCCCCCCCCCTTCCTTGAAGAGGATCAACATGTTGGAAGTGATTTCTCCATCTTCCTTTCCCGTCCTTCCACCATCTGCTGCCAGAAACTCTGAAAGCTTTAGCTCCGTTTGCTCTGGAAGAACAGAACCTCTTCCTGTTTTGTGCCGTAAAGCGATCCAGCAGATTTCCCTCCAAAATCTTCTCAGTGATGATCTCATGTGTTTATGGCAGAGGTTTGAACAAGTCAAATTTGTTTGAGTCCCAAGTCAGTCTCAAGTCTTGAGGCACAAGTCTCAAGTCCAAATGTCGATCACCAAGTCAAGTCCATGTCATTAATGTCAAGTCTCAAGTCTAAATGTAGAACAGCAAGTCAAGTCAGAACAAATCAAGAGTCCAGTATCAATTTAATATCTTAAAGAAAACTAAATATCTAGGACTTTTCAATGCAATATGGTTTTAATAGGATAAAAACTTGGTAAGAGCATCATGAGTTTGATTTCTATAATCAGTTTCAACTTCAATAAATTCAATCATTCCATACAAATTCAGAAAACAGAATTTAAATTCAGTCGTCTGCTGGAACAAATCTCATCACTTTCAATCTGAGTCATTTACACAAACACAAGATCTCAAGTCAAGACTTTAGAAACCTTTTCAAGTCATCAGAGTACAAGTCAGAGTCAAGTCCCAAGTCACCAGAACCCAAGTCAAGTCCAGTCTCAAGTCTTCTCTTCACGCATCAAGTCAAGTCCCAAGTCACCAGAACCCAAGTCTCAAAGAACTACATTTGTGATTCGAGTCCATGTCATGTGACTCGAGGCACCACCTCTGGTTTATGGTAATTATACTCATGTCTCAAAAATAATGTAGTGATGATTCATTGAGGTTAAAATTCTACACAATGGCTAAAACAACAGGCACATGTCACTTCCGAATCATTCAGTGTCTAATGTAAAACCCCATTCAGAATCCTAATAAACGTCAAGCAAATAATAACGATTACCAGTACATTGCTGCCATTTATTTTATTTGTTTATTCATTTCATATGCAGAGAAAAATATACAATTTAAAATTCAAGCTTCAGCAAAAATGCTCTTAGCATCGACAACAAGCCAGCTAGCATGGTAGATCAGTCCATCATCTGCAGAACAGGAACGAGGAAGTTTATGTAGCTCCAGCCAGAGTCATGTGATCAAAAAAGCTCTGCCACTTCACCCCGTCACACCTGGAGTTCAAATCCCACCAGACATAGAAGTTACTTTAATACTTACTTTAATTGTTTTTTTGGATTGGCGGTGGTTTGCAGTCTTGTAATTGCAATAGTTGAAAAGAAAAATAATTTTTGCACACCTGAAAGTTTTTGACAGGTGTGTAGGACAAAAACCAAAACGGTAGATACTGAGAAAGAAATATAAACCCACACACTATTTACACTTGCTTAATACTTTATTGCGACATTTCGGTCACTCACATTATGACTGAAATATTGCAGTAAAGTATTATACAAGTTTAGACAATGTGTGGTATAATGTTTCTTTCTTTCTCAATCGCAATAGTTTTGAAAGGGACTCTTGGACTGGTATGGGATTTTCCTAAACCATCTAATGTGTACAGGAGTAGTTTAAAAAAAAAACAGACCAATCTTTTTTAAAGTGCATTTACACTTTCTTGCTTACAGGATTCATGCCGTCTGTTTTGGGATTTTAACATCAAAAACAAATGAGGCTTCACACACTACAAATACTGACAAATTTGTTAAGTCATTTTATTTTTTATCGAGACTTATCAATCTTATTTTTTTTTGTGTGTGAAATCATCTTACTGCACTGTTAGATCATTCTACTGGTTTCAACAAATTAGACATTTTTTTCAGGAGAATGTAACTTGTTTCAGGACATTTACTTGGTAAGAGTGAAATTGTCTTGGAGAAATTTTCTTGTGTCAAGATTTTCTTCATTGTTTTATGATGATTTCTTGCAAGTGAAATTAAAACCAGCAACATTATCTGCCAGTACAGTGACATAAATTGACTAAAAATATCACAAAATAAGCTTGATAGATCTGGGAACAAGTTAAAATCACTGGACAACTTGTCATTTTTTGCAGTGCAGGCTCCATTTTCCAAAAGAGGCAGTTATATTTTTTTGTTGCCAATCAAAAAGTTTAGAAAATATTACTTTAGAGTTCTGGGGATAGACCATCAGGATGGCAACATTTTCCCCATCTTCCCTAAAATTCATGCTTGCATGGTCTTAGGAAGGATAACTGTTCTCTTATCTGGCACTGTAAGTTTCTTGTATATTTTTTCATTAAAAAGATGATGTTGGGTTTTGGCTTTTTTCATAATTTAATAAGATTTCATAAACTCCAATCCCAGAACTTGTTTCATTGCATGACTCAGGCAGAGAGCGAAATGCAGTCCACAAGTAATACATACAGTAGATACATACCAGACAGTCTCCCGCACAGCAAAAAACCACTGATGCGACACCGCTTTGCTCTTTTGATAGTAATAATAGTAATAACAACAAACATCAACAACGTTTTTTTTGCTAGATTTGGCTTTTCAATAGGTTTTCATTTGACATTCATGTGGTCTGTAAAATGTAAACGAATGAAAGGAACCTCCCTGCGCTTCGGACGCACGGAGGAAACGACACGAACCGCGATGGAGGCGAGAGAAAAGTTTTATACACCGAGAACAGAGAGAGAGAGAGAGAGAGAGAGAGAGAGAGAGGGCGCGAGGTCAGACGATTAAAGATGACTTGAACCATATTTTATACTTTTACATAACTGTAATATTCAAATAGAATGTCTATACAGAGTTAACATACAGTATAATTATGCTTACTTTGCATTGATACACAGGAGGATTTTCTTTTCCCCTCGTGGAGTCGTCGTACTCTCTATATATAGATTGTGCTACAAAAACACCAAACGGTAATACAAAATATCGTCGCGTCTTCAATCTTTTAACATGACAAGCGAAAATAGATAGAGCCTCACGTCTGCGTTATCCGGTGGAAAGATGAGGCAGGTAGAAGAACCTTGATGCTCCGGCCATTTTCCTACACAAAGTCTGCTAGGGTGTACAAAAGAAGACCGATATTCATAAAGGATCATAGAGCAGGAGAACTGATATAATACCAGGGGGACTCGGGCATTTTTTTAAATTTTGGTCTGCTAACGTGCAGCTATCAACACCCATTGGTTTCAATGAGGCACAGAGACAATGCTAATAACCCCCTCTTTCAGTTGGCTGAAACATTTACACCAGCTTGTGATTTGAAAGAAAACAGACTAAAATTCAAACAGTAAAGCTATCAGTTGCAGGGGAGCGTATCTATGTTCCCAGGGTCCTATGTTCCCAGGGTCCTAAGTTCCCAAGGTCCTATGTTCCCAGGGTCCTATGTTCCCAGGGTCCTATGTTCTCAGGGTCCTATGTTCCCAAGGTCCTATGTTCCCAGGGTCCTAAGTTCCCAGGGTCCTATGTTCTCAGGGTCCTATGTTCCCAGGGTCCTATGTTCCCCAGTTCAATATTCTGTTAACACACATTAACCTATTGTGTTTGGGTCAAATTTGACCCAAACACAATAGCTAAAATATTTCATAATTATTATCCAGTTTTTTTTATTGGAACAAGGCTTCAAAACAGCTATATAAACACAACAAAACCAATGGTTATCATTTTATTTGATTTTGAAGGTCTCTAACCCTAACCCTAACCCAAACCCTAACCCTAGAACTGGGGAACATAGGACACTGGGAACATAGGAATGACTCCAATTGGGGACATGGTGAAGTTTGATTGGTCGTGTGGCCTAAATGGCAAACCTAGATCAATACTAACAGAGCCATTGACAAATAATTGACTGTAGTATCGGTGACTTTAAAGACCCCATGAAACGGCCTCTTTACTTCCTGGATTTGATGTATTCCTGTTGAAACAGGATGTTGGGGGCGGGGCATAACGCAGGGAGGGATCAATCAGAAGTCTAAACCAATGGAAAGTGAGTCAGAGAGAGAAAGTCAATTTTACTTGATGGGAGGGGCGGGATTGTTCAAAAGTCTGATGGTTTTTGGTTGGAAATTTATATTTCTGCCTCCTGGTGTAGCATGAGTCACCATGACAGATACCTGTTACCTCCTGTTTTCCAGGAGGTAAAAGTAATGGGAGTTCAGTTCATAGGGACATGAAGAGGTGCAGCAAGTGTTTCCCACTGAGTTAGGTAAACCACTCCACCTAAAATGATTTAATTTGTTGTTCAGTGCAGAGTTTTAGTGTCATTTGGTGTAGCTGCTACTTCAGAGGCCTTTCCACACCTTTAGGGATTTCCTGGGGAAACACTGGATGAAGCTTAAAAATGTACCACCAGTGTTTTTGGCTGCCATACTGTTTATCCATAACCTCCACTCACATTCTAGCAGGTGAGGTAATTTTTGCACTTGCCCAAGGTGAGAAAAACAAGCCACACGCTAGCAGTTTTATCTCAGAAAGCTATAAATCCACTTTAAGGGAAAAAAGGAAGAGAAATCCTGCTCCCTGAAGTGCATTGTAAGACGGTTTTGTAAGCTGTAAACTAATAAAGCTAACTTCACCACACAGAAAAATAAAGGTGCCAACTGGAACTGAAATGGCTCTTCAGAGCGATGCCATAGAAGAACCATTTCTGGTTCCACAGGGTTCTTTAAAGAACCATTTCTGCACTCCTTTGCTTAGATGCCTGTATTTTGTTTTTCTTTCATTTGCCTTCTATAGGCTCATTTGCAATTGCACAATATATAAATAGGCTAGTTAGCAGTTAAGCACCCAGCCCCAGACCATGGAGGGTGTGGTTGTGGTTATTTTTCAAATGTATGCCATCACCCACCATCCTGTAACTCAAATAAGAATCAACAACCTTTTCATATCAAGAACCACATGAGAACCATCAACTAAATAAAATGGTTCTTTAGTAGGTGATGGTTCTTCATGGAACCACACAGCCTTTTAAAGAATCAGTTAAGGACCATTATTTTTCTGTGTGTTCTATTCCTCCGGAAATTTTACCATCAAACCAGAAATCATTTTGTAAGAGCAGGAACCAGATGGTAAACACACAGAGGCAGGGTTAAGGTCAGAAAACACAGCAGCATGGTATACACTCATGCTCCTGGATTCTCATCCAAACCAGGAACTTTAAACTAATCAGTGAACCATCCGTGTTTATCTCATTTTGTAATTAAAGAGTAACTAAACTACATGGTTTAGTTACGCTGTAAACCATTTATTTCTGTCAAAGGCTGTAAATACTGCTGTTTTAAGATTAAACTTTTTAAAATAAATTGTTCAAGTGTAGCTGATTTTGTTTTTTCCTTTTGTTCAGTCTGACGGCTCCTGTTCTGCGAGGCTTTATAAATAAAGGTCTAGACTAGTATAAAACTAACAGCAAAGCACCAATAAAAACTAGAACACGGTTTATCCAGCCAGAGAGCTAGCTTCAGAAACAGACTTCGCTTGGTATTTAAGGCAATGTAAGTTCATAGAATTGTTCCTCTCAAAAGACAAAATTAAGAAAAGAAACAGTACCGACAATATATTGATCTGCCCTGCCAAGACACATCCAGGAAACAAATCGATTTGTACAAGATAGCACTAAACAATGTTGACTACAAGCAAAAAAAAAAAAAAAAAAAGATCTTACTTACAACAGCAAATGCTTTCAACTTCACACTCCTAGCCTGATTTTGTTAAAAACAGAAATGAAAATAAAAAGCTACACAATCAACAGACACAGAAATCTTTTGAATCCCAAGTAAGGGAAGTGTAACCCATCGAGAACCGTTAAAATAATGACAAGACACAAACACACAAAGTTAAAGGGGACACCGACCCTGAAACAGAATCCACATATGTTACTCCTATGAGCCTGCACAGTTCAATCAATATTCATATTCAGCCGATACCAATAACTACGGCTGAGGTGCCCTTGAGCAAGGCACTTAACCCCCAACTGCCCCATTGGAACTGCTCAGCGGCCAAAAGTAGAAAACTGTACTCTGGAAGCTCCCAGATGTGAAAGCATGTAACTGTAGAAATGTGGAACAGGACATCGTTGAAAAAGACACATGCACAGTAAAGCTTCCCTTGATACAAAGTTTAAAAAGTATTTGTGAACTCCAGCAACTCATTCACAAAGTTAGAAACCAGAAGCCGAGACTCTGGACAGCAGCGGCATTGACAGTTCATTTGAGGCTGACTGTTTATTTGAGCTTTTACAATTTAATAAAATGTGGTTTAGAACAGTTAATGGCGAGGTTTGAACCATAAAATGTACCAATATCTCCTTACAAATTGTCTAACTGACTTTGCTGTCAGGTTTTTTATCGTAAACTAAAACTAAGTGTAAAAAAACATCACAGTAAACTGAAATAAAAATAAAAACAAGAATGTGAAAACTACTACAACTATCTCATCTACTTGTAAAACAAACTAAAATAAAATAAAATTAGTTAATAATGTCTAGATTTTGCCTTTTTGTGCAGAGGGGAAAAAAAAGATTTAATTTTGGCCAAACAAAGTTTTTGTAATTGAAAAATGAATGTATATATTTTTTTTAGAATTAATCATTTGTTTGCCTTACACAATACCTGTTTAAAAAATATACCAAATACCTGTTGTGAACTTAAATACCATGCTACCAAAAATATTAAACTAAAACTGAAACTAAATAAATCTAAATTAACGAAACATTAAAAATATATATATATAAATAAAAACTAAACTAAAACTACCAAACCCACAGTGAAAACTCACTAAAACCAACTGAAATAAAAATTGAAAACTACATAAAAATAAAAACTAATGAAAAATTCCAAACTATCGTAACCCTGGTCTGCCGATACTTTACTTTTATGTATTGTCTTGATATGACTGTTTGCACTTGCTGGCTTGGATGATTGTGCCAGACAAATTTCCTGTAATAACCAATAAATCATCATTTATTCATGTATTAAAAATATTAATGTCCACAAATTCAGTCTCCCATTCATTGTCAATGCAATTGGTACAGATTTTGCCACTTAATGGCAAATAAGAGTCTTGGCTCTCTTGTTTGAATGTAGTTTTAGGAGGGACTTCATGTTCAAGTTCACAAATCTTGACTGAAGCATTCCACATCATTGTCCAAACTGTCCAGGATCACAGGAGTAACATGTGTGACTTCTGTTTTAGGGTTGATTTCCACTTTAAGACACTAAGAAGAGAGAGAGCCCCTTTGTCCCGAGGAGTGGGGTCAGAGCGCTGTGACCCCGTCCTCCTGCTTTGCCACTATGGTGTTGGGAGTCAAAATTACTCCACTGATACACCCCAACCCAACCCCAACCCTCGTAAATCACCCCACAAAATGCCTGAAACCCAGACCCGACCACCAACACCCCATACCCCATATCTGAACCCCTGGATCCCCAAACCCCAATCAATTCTACCACTGACACTTCTATCCGGACTCCAGCTACAGAACTGGGAAAAACAGCACGCTCAAATATGTCATTTTCAAAACATCTGTGAGTTTATTATTTTATAACATGCCATTTTGTCTGTTTTTATCCAAGACACCTTACAGTACCACAGAGGTGGGAAGTAACAAAGTAAAAATACTTTGTCACTGTACTTCAGTAAGATTTTCAAGTATCTGTACTCAAGTTTTTCTTTCACTTAAGACTTTTTACTTTTACTCACTACATTTCAAAAGAAAAATCTTTACTTTCTCCTCACTACATTTTCAAAACGGACTCGTTACTCTCGGGAAATCATCTGAATTTCCTTTTTTTTTATTCTTTTTTTTATTTTCTACATCAGACGGCTTCCATCCCAGGAGCAGCTGATCAAGAGCCAGATGTGATTGGCTGCTTGTTCAGCAAAGCGACACCAAAAAGAAGGAAAGGGACAGAGAGAGAAGCAACATGAAGAAGAGAAAAGCAACAATAGAGCAGAGAATTAACGTTAGTGAATTCAACTGTGCTAGAATTAGAAATTAGATATTCCTTTTTTACAGGACTTTTACTTTTATACTTTAAGTAAATTTAAGACCATGTACTTTTATTCTTTGACTTGAGTAAAGGATTTTTAATGGTACTTCAACGTTTACCAGAGTATATTCTTAGATGAGTATTTGCACTTTTACTTGAGTAAGGAATTTGCGTACTTCTACCACCTCTGCAGTACCATGTGTGCACACATTATTGGCATGGGTTAGACCTAACCCCAGCAGTGATAGCGCCTTCCTCTACCAATTGAGCAACACAGGATAAGACATACTGTGTAACTCTTCAGCACAACATTTGTATTAGCAGCATGCTTGGGATAATACATATTGTTTCTAACACCTTAAACACATTATTCTGAAAAGTATAATGTAAAGGATGTGTAAAAGTCTAAAATCACAGATGTGTTGTAAATGCCATTTGTTGAGCTAGTTTCAAAGACTTGAATGAACCTATGAGGAGCATTTTTCAAATTAATTTCCAATTAGAAGAAGAATAAATTCTTATTTATAACAGCTTGGAGCTTGGCTCTGGCAAATTATGCTGACCACTCTTCTCAAGTATGTTAAACAAATATTTGAATTTTATTTTGCCAGTTCTAAGCGTGTAAAACCTTACCATAGTCAGGCCCCAAATTTGAGAAAATTAGATTTACCCTCGGATGCAGGATAATTAACACATACTCTTGTCATGTGACCCATTTTGGTTCCTGAGCCACAGTTTAAGGATCATTATTCTAGAGAAGCTTGTTACCCAGTTCTTATTTCCTTATCCAAGTTGTAGCTTGCAGATACTACACCCTACTTTACCCCTGTGGCTCTACTTCAACACATTATACAGCATATCACACCATATCCCATTCCAGCTTCTCTAAATCCTTTCTGCCTGTCTACATTCCCAGCATTATCACATTTACACATTCCTTGCCCATTTTAGTCCTGATCTGGGGTCAGCAGTGTATCACTAATGCGTAGACTCGTTTCTGGTGGCCCTCTAAAATATCAGACAGGCCCACCACAATCAGACTCCCCAAACTGGCAAAAAAACGTCCCTTCATTGTAGTGTTACATGAGCACATTTCTTTCAACAACATGACTCTGTGTCTCTTGCTCGCCCCAGGTAGTCATGACCACAAACAATTTGAGAACCTGTAAGAGACACTTGGTAGGCATTCCAGTCTTTCCTGCAGCTACATTCATAACCCTAAAGGCGGGCTGACGGCAGGGGTGGGAGTAACGCGACATAACAGATTCTATTTGGTGGACGCTTTTGACCGAAGCACCTTTATCATCATTGGCCCCAGTGGGACATGAACCACAAACTGCCTATTCAGCTACACACAAAATTTGACTTGCAGATTGGAGTTTGAGTTATACAAACATTTTTCAGAGGCAGAGCTGCTCTGGAGGCAGAAAAAATCAAATTTGGTTGACTTTAACCTCAATGGGCAGAGCCAAAGAACCACAGTATTTCTGGCTAAGTAACGTTGTGAAAGTAGTAGCTGTAAGTAACCCAGTGAAAATGGCAAGAGGTAAGAGAGGAGGTAGCTAATATTATGAAGCCTAACACTGTTGCTACTAACTGAAAAAATGCAATCTAAGTTAACTAGTTGGCTAGCCTGCTGATCTTCCAAGATTCTGAATGTAATGTTCATGAATGGATGAAAAAATACTTTATTGCCATTTATATTTTTACTTATGTTCTGACTAGAGTTCTTTCTTTGCCATTCAAGTTTGCCAGTTAGCTAACACATGCTCTGAAAAACTGTGGTTCTTTGGCTCCACCCATTGAAGTTTAACTCAACCAATGACATAAATTCTGCCTCCAGAGCAACTCTGCCTCAGGGAAGTATTTGTATAACTAAAATACAATCTGCATTTGATTTGGGGTCCATGCCATTACAGGGGTGTGATTGGAGTCCTCTGATTCTCCTCTTGCTTCACAAGACCGTCCTGTCTGAAGCGTCCTGTCTTGTCCCCTGTCTTCCATTCATAACCACTGTGGGTACAATCCTTGTTTTCCAGTGTTATTCCCACTCGGTTTATATCATTCCTCCAAACGCCAACGCACAGAGAGGTGGGTGTGTTGTTGTCCATGTTGTCCACCCCTGTCCACCTTTCATAACAGAAATGTCTGCAGACTGATAAAGATCTAATCAATTGCAATGTAAGTGTTTATTCTCCATCCACCCCCACCAGGGGGAGCTCCACGCCTAGTCATGCCGGATTCAAATTATCTCCCTTGCCCCTCCCACCCATGACAGAGGTGAAACCCTGGAAGTGGTGCTCCAGGTCGGTCTTCAAGTCAGCGGTCCTAAAAGCTAGAGAGCCGTGATCCTTCCACAATCACCAAGGTGTGCCAATGGTTAATGTAGAGTTTGGTGGTTTCAGGGATTTGGTATCCATGCTACAGGTTCTCCGGTGCTTCTCTTACCTCACTGGACATTGCTTCCTGTGTTCTTACCATGCTATTTATATCCATTCTCCGAATATCCAACTGTAACCCCAACCCTTGAGCCTCTCACGCCCATGTACCAAGTTGGCCATCTTTTCTAGAGATGCAGCACCTGGCTACAAGCCTCGATTCCCAGTTCCAGTTTCTGTTTCCAAGGCTGTTTCCAAGCTGCACTCCCATGTCGACCCATCTCTTTTCCCATTTATTTCCCCTCTCTTGTTTCTGTCCCTGTATGTGTCCTCTCAATCGCTTCCTCAAATGTCTTATTAACCTCCACCTCTCTATCTCTAGATACATTTCCATCACCCCACAAGCCAGTCTTTCTGAGGTTCCATTCAGTCTGACGATGCACCCTTTTCCTCCATTCGCAAATACCCTCCCAACATGCCCCATTTACTTCCAAAGATAACTGCTAGCATAATATTTGAGCTATACTATTTGCTACCAATCTCTACACCAACTCTGCCCTAAGAAAGTCTTGAGAGGCTACAATGGCACTGTCCCATCCTTTGCCTTCCACCCTCTAGATCTGTCTCTCTTTGTTCCTCAGCCCCATCCTCATTCCTAAATCCTTTTCCCCTCAACCCCATCATCAATCCGCCCCCCCTTGTCCCCCTCCCCATCCCCCCCACCCCAGGCCAGTCGTCTAGTCGGGGGGCGGGAGGGCTCGTGCCGCTAGAGCGCTGTGATCTGGGTGAGCTCTGTGTTGGAGTTCCCCGTCCCCTGGTTCTCTCCCCTTTGTTGGGGGTCCACCCCCACCAGGGGGAGCTCCACGCCTAGTCATGCCGGATTGGGTGTCCCTCCCCCAGGCCCCCCGCCGTCTCCAGTCTTGCAGCTGTAGGCCGCCGCCACCTCCCTGGCGATGCTCCTCATCCTACCAGACTGCTGGGTGTCGAGGCGGAACGGTGACGGGTTGCAGAACTCACGGAAACAGCGCTTGAAGTTCTCATCCAGGAAGGCGTAGAGCACCGGGTTTAGACTGCTGTTGACATAGCCCAGTGCAATGCAAAAATGCATCAGAACCAGGGTGAACAGGCTGCCCAGGTTGAAGCCCAGCGACTGAGCCAGGGCCATGATCTGAACCGGGGTCCAGCAGACGACAAACGCCGCCACCACCACCAGGACCATCCTGGTGATGCGGCGCAGGTTGCGGTCCTTCTCCTTGGAGCCGGACAGGATGCGGACGCTGCGCAGACGCTTGACCATCAGACTGTAGCAGATGCTGATGATGGCCACAGGGATGAGGAAGGAGAAGAGGAAGACGCAGGTGCCGAAGACAGGATCCCAGTAGCTCCTGGGGTCTGGTAAAACCACAATGCACTCAACGCCTAGAGGAGGCGAGAGAGAAAAGATGGGTTAGTAATTATGAGTATTATAAAAGTGAAGTGGGCAGGTGGGACCATGCAAACATTGAAGCAATATGTATTTACCAAGTGTGCACTTACAGTATGTAGAAACCTGCTTCGTATATTGCATTGAAGTGGGTGGGTGAGATGTATGTATGAATACAAATGTGTATGTTATTATAAATGTAAATTAAAAATGTAAACTCTGCAATAATACTCAATAGAAGAGAAACAAAGAATGAATCGATGGATGAATGAATGATGACAGGAGAATACGTTTCATAAGAGAAGACAGGCTCCCATCAGCTACAGGGGAATTTGTCCATAACTAGGAGGAGGAGAGGGTGGAGGAAAGACGTAAGAAAGATAAATGTGTCTGCACCTATAGGAAGATATGTTAGAGCGGTAGAAGAGAAACAAAGAGAATTAATGATGACAGGAGAATGAGTTTCCAAACAGAAGGGCTCCCATTAGCAGCAGGGGGTCTGGTCAATCCACAATGCACTGCACGCCTAAAGGAGGGACTGTGGATTGTGTTATATAATAATATACAATGCCATATTATACAATAATACTTCCCGAAGGAGAGACAGAGACTGGAGGACATGAAGAAAAATGTGTCTGCGCCTACAGGAAGATACATTGCGGGAGGTAAAAGAAGAACAATAACACTGAATGATGACAGGAGACGAAAGTTTTAAGCTGCACTAGGCAAGACTTTTATGTAAAACTACTGTGTTTGCAGCTTAAATCGCAAATTGGGACTGCAACAGAGAAGGCACTAAGCCACTAAGACGAGGACATTAAGGAGTACGCACTACTAACATGATTACATGATTTCTGGGTAATGAAGTCCTGGGTAATGAAGTCCTTCAAACTGTCAAAAATTCAAACAATTGTCCTCACTGCCACTAGGGGCCGCCAAAGCGTGAAGTTGCTGAGTGTAGCTTTAAAGTGATGTTGGACTATGGTAGTACCTTGGGCCATGATAAAACCCCCAAATCAGTGATTCTGTGATCTGTTGCTCCAGTAGAGGAGACTGGAGAATTGTGTTTTTTTTCTCTCTCCATTCACTGGCCTTGTCTGGAGGAACAGTCTGAAAATCACAATTCTAGCACATAAAGGAATGCAGACAAAGCAGATTATGTCAAGATACATATAAAAAACTAGTCATGCTGCTGAATTGTTTTTAAGTGAATCTCTTTCTTTATGTTTATTAAACGTTTCAGTTTGAACAAGTGTAACACCGGAAAATGGAGCGAAGCAAATGATACATTTAACGATAATTGTAAATCACCTTAACCTTAGCACCAGAGCAACAGATAACAGAGAATCGCCAATTTTGGGGTTATATCATGGCCAGGAAGCTACATAACCCAAGGTACTACCAAAGTTCAACAGAAAAGACTGACCATAAAGAAGAAGAAAATGTTTTTATAAATAACACAAGGGATATTTACATCAGATCTTGTGCATCCACAGGACACTAACACTCAGGGAAGTGGGTAGATGAGAGCTGCATATATGAATATAAACATGTGTGTGTTAATAAATATAATCAGAAATGTAAATTATATGCTAATACTTTAGAGAAGAGAGACAGAAAAAAAGGAAAGGAAAAGAACTGTAACTATCTGAAGTATTGGGAGAGAGGTAAAAGAGAAACAAAAATAATGAATAATGACAGGAATTAGTTTCACGGGAGAAGATGGGACAGTGACTGAGTTCTGTGGAGTTTATCTGTGTGAAAACATGATTGATATACTTCAGAGTTGCAAAGGGTTTTGTAAAACATTCATTCTTCCACACAAGAGGGGAAAGGGATGATAGAAAAAGAAATGATACCGCTGTAATCATGTGAAAACCTTGCTATTCCAATTTAGCAGATTTTCAAATTTTATCTAAAATTGAAGAATCACATAGTCCACAATGGGTCGAGAAAATTCAATGACGCTTAACGAAACCTGTTCAAAACCAAAAATGAATAGCCTCAAAAAATGCAAGGTCGGCGAGCTAAATACACGGCTGTTTTTCTGTGTTCCTGAAAAACCGACATGTTGGAGTTATGAGGTATAAAACGTACCGCCTGCAGCAGCGATACAGTAATGCTTTATTGCTTAGAAAGCCTGGTAGAAACCACAGCGTGCTCTGTGCCTGGAGGAGGAGACAGAGTGTGGAGGGGGATGAAGGATACTGCAAGATATAATGCAATAACTAGGACCACCCATGCTTGAACTGTGCACACTCATGGTGCTGTAAGGCACTTCGGGTATAAAAGTATCCACCAAATGGCTTGTGTTATGTGAATGATACTAGGCAGCATGATGTATGACTTCACACAGTGCTGAGGGGCGTCTGGTACAACAACACTCCACTTTACCAAGGAAGAGGGGCGGAGAGGACTTTTACATTTATTGTATTTGGTGGTGAAATGATTTTCATAAGAAAAAAAAAAAGGAAAATAGAGTGTTTTGGAATTAAACACTTCAACTGTGTTTGTACTTTTAGGAAGATAAGGGAAGAAAGGACACACACAATGCAGCATATTTTCATATTAGTGTTACATGAGTTCAGCGGTGAGAAAAACACTGACTCTCTCTCTCTCTCTCACACACACACACACACACACACACACACACACACACAAATAGCAGCAGCAGCATAAACTGCATAAGCAGCTGAGATAAAACCAGATCAAACAAACAGGAATAAGAACGCATGAAAAGAACTTGATATATTATCCTACTCGGTGGAGGCTTTTATCCACGGCGTCTCACTGAGCCACGAGAGCACAAGATTTACAGCGTGTGGGCGGCCCGGCGGGATATGAACCCGTGACCCAGGCTGTATTACTGCCACGCTCTGCCCATTGATCAGGACCACAGGGGAAAGTCTCCTCGCAGTGATAGGAATAGTAATAAGGCGTTTGATGGCGCTGTGAAGTTTATGTGAACGGTATAAACATCACAGGAAACAAGGCGCGAATCCCCCTGGGCGGCGCTTGGCTCAGAGGCGGCAGACGCTCTCTGCTCCGCCGGCGGGGCTGAGGGGGGGAGAGCGGGAAGGAAGGAGGGAAGCAAGTTTAATGATAATGTAACGTGATACTCTATCGATCCCTGTAGGGAAATTCTCTTTCTCAGGGAAACTCTCAGGGAGCAGGCAGAGGTCAGAGGTCAGCTGCAGATCAGCCGCCCTGGAGCTGGTGGGGATTCGATGGTTCATTCGTTCGCTCACTCACTATTCCCTATGGAGGGTTTGTCATATAGTGAACTATGAGTGCGATGACCGAACAAAGTTTTGGACATGACATTAAACATCACTGCTACAAAAAAATGCACCAGATATTCGTGTGACGCAGCCGGACGCAGCATCTCATAAACAAACCAAGCCTCATGACAGCAGCTTGAAATGGACTCCGGTAGTTTTGAACATTAAATTACAAATAAATTGTTGAAATTCTAATCATG